>NW_026638116.1:0-347 GCF_028554395.1 Pezoporus wallicus | reverse complement strand
GCACCGCATCTCTGCTTCCTCACGGCTTCCCCTCCTCCCTGGCAGAGCATGAGCCTCACAAAGTCCTTGGTCAGGGTAAACATCACTTAGCAACAACTGAAAAGATCGACTTCACCAACACTGTTCTCAGGCTGGAAGTCAAAACACAGCACTGCACCAGCTACCACAAAGGAAAAAAAACATGACAGCTACTGCTGAACCCAGGACAGACACTTATAAGGTCACCCCTCAGTCTCCTCTTCTCTAAAGTACAGAGACCCAGCTCCCTCAGTCTTTCCTCATAAGGGAGATGCTCCACTCCCTTAATCATCTTCGTTGCCCTGCGCTGGACTCTGCCAGCAGCTCCC
>NW_026638115.1:0-3461 GCF_028554395.1 Pezoporus wallicus | reverse complement strand
GACGGGATCGGGGTTGGGATTGGGAATGACGGGAGCAGGGAATGGGATTGGGAGCAGGGAATGACGGGATCGGGGGGGATTGGGATTGGGAATGACGGGGGGTTGGGAGACGGGAGGGAATGGGGATCAGGGAATGACGGGATCGGGGTTGGGATTGGGAATGACGGGAGCAGGGAATGGGATTGGGAGCAGGGAATGACGGGATCGGGGTTGGGATTGGGAATGACGGGAGCAGGGAATGGGATTGGGATCAGGGAATGACGGGATCAGGGTTGGGATTGGGAATGACGGGAGCAGGGAATGGGATTGGGAGCAGGGAATGACGGGATCAGGGTTGGGATTGGGAAGGATGGAGCAGGGAATGATTGGGAGCAGGGAATGACGGGATTGGGGTCGGGATTGGGAATGACGGGAGCAGGGAATGGGATTGGGAGCAGGGAATGACGGGATTGGGGTCGGGATTGGGAATGACGGGAGCAGGGAATGGGATTGGGAGCAGGGAGTGACGGCATCGGCGTCGGGATTGGGAATGATGGGAGCAGGGAATGGGATTGGGAGCAGGGAATGACGGGATCAGGGTTGGGATTGGGAATGACGGGAGCAGGGAATGGGATTGGGAGCAGGGAATGACGGCATCGGCGTCGGGATTGGGAATGATGGGAGCAGGGAATGGTGGGATCGGGGTTGGGAATGGGATTGGGAATGATGGGAGCAGGATCAGGGATTGGGATCAGGGAATGACGGGATCGGGGTTGGGATTGGGAATGATGGGAGCCGGGAATGGGATTGAGATCAGGGAATGATGGGATCGGGGTTGGGATTGGGAATGATGGGAGCAGGATCAGGGATTGGGATCAGGGAATGACGGGATCGGGGGATGAAGGGATTGGGGTTGGGAATGGTAATGATGGGAGCAGGGAATGGGATCAGGGAATGATGGGATCGGGATCAGGGGATTGGGATTGTGAATGATGGGATCAGGGAATGATGGGATCGGGGTTGGGAATGATGGGACCAGGGAATGATGGGATCAGGGAATGATGGGATCGGGGTTGGGAATGATGGGATCAGGAAATGATGGGATCAGGGAATGGTGGGATCAGGGTTGGGAATGATGGGATCAGGATCAGGGGATCGGGAATGATGGGATCGGGGAATGATGGGATCGGGGTTGGGAATGATGGGATTGGGGAATGATGGGATCAGGGAATGATGGGATCAGGGATCGGGATCAGGGAATGATGAGATCGGGGTTGGGAATGACGGGATCAGGGGATCATGCGGCCTTGGGATCAGGGAATTGCGGGAGCAGGGATTGGGAGCAGGGAATGACGGGATCAGGGAATTGGGAGCAGGGGATCACGAGGTTATGGAGCAGGGAATGATGGGAGCAGGGAATGGCAGGAGCAGGATCGGGATCAGGGAATCAGGATCGGGAATGAGGAGATCAGGGAATCATGGGATCAGGGAATCATGGGATCAGGGATCACGGGATCAGGGGATCATGAGGTCAGGGGATTGGGGAATGACAGGATCAGGGAATGATGGGATCATGGGATCACAGGATCAGGGAATCAGGATCAGGAATGACGAGATCAGGGAATCATGGGATCACGGAATGACGGGATCAGGGATCACGGGATCAGGGAATCGGGATCATGAAGTCTTGGGATCAGGGAATCGCGGGATCAGGGAATGATGGGATCATAGGATCACAGGATCAGGGAATCGCAGGATCAGGGAATGATGGGATCATGGGATCACAGGATCAGGGAATCGCGGGATCAGGGAACCTGGATCCAGGGAATCACGGGGTCATTGAATCAGGGAATGGTGGGATCAGGGAATGACGGGATCAGGGAATGGCGGGATCAGGGAATCACAGGATCAGGGAATCACGGGATCATTGAATCAGGGAATGGTGGGATCAGGGAATGACGGGATCAGGGAATGGCGGGATCAGGGAATCACAGGATCAGGGAATCACGGGATCATTGAATCAGGGAATGGTGGGATCAGGGAATGACGGGATCAGGGAATGGCGGGATCAGGGAATCACAGGATCAGGGAATCACGGGATCATGGCATTGCCTCAGCTCCGGATCCCAGCTGGAAGGGGGCTGCTCCCCACGCTGCTTCCATTGCCAAGTGCTTTGGGTTTCAATGTCCGGGGCGGGGGGGGGGGGGATCCTGATCCTGATCCCAGTCCCAATCCCGATCCTGGTCCCTATCCTGATCCCAGTCCTGGTCCAGATCCCAGTCCCGATCCCAATCCCTATCCCGATCCTGATCCAGATCCTGATCCTGATCCTGATCCTGATCCCAATCCCTATCCCAGTCCTGATCCCGATCCTGATCCCGATCCGATCCCGATCCCTATCCGATCTCGATCCTGATCCCGATCCTGATCCCGATCCCGATCCCGATCCGATCCCCGATCCGATTCCCCGATCAGATCCGATGCCGATGTTCGATCCAATCCGATCCGATCGATCTCGATCGATCCCGATCCCAATCCTGATCCCGATCCGATCCGATCCCAATCCCATCCTGATCCCCCAGATTGCAGATGATCCCGATCCCGATCCGATCCGATCCCGATCCCGATCCTCCGATCCGATCCGATCCGATCCCGATCCGATCCTCGATCCGATCCGATCCCGATCCGATCCGATCCCGATCCGATCGATCCCGATCTGATCCGATCTCCCGATCCCGATCCGATCCCGATCCGATCCGATCCCGATCCGATCCCGATCCGATCCGATCCCGATCCCGATCCGATCCGATCCCGATCCGATCCGATCCGATCCCGATCCGATCCGATCCGATCCGATCCGATCCCGATCCGATCCGATCCCGATCCCGATCCCGATCCGATCCGATCCGATCCGATCCCGATCCGATCCCGATCCGATCCGATCCCGATCCCGATCCCGATCCGATCCGATCCCGATCCCGGGAGCCGGTCCCTATGGAGCCGTTCCTATGGATCAGTTCCCTATGGATCAGTTCCCTATGGAGCCGGTCCCTATGGAGCCGTTCCTATGGATCAGTTCCCTATGGAGCCGTTCCTATGGATCTGTCCCTATGGATCTGTTCCTATGGATCCGTTCCCTATGGAGCCGTTCCCTATGGAGCCGTTCCCTATGGATCAGTTCCCTATGGATCTGTTCCTATGGATCCGTTCCCTATGGAGCCGTTCCTATGGATCAGTTCCTATGGATCTGTTCCCTGTGGATCAGTTCCCTATGGAGCTGTTCCTATGGAGCTGTTCCTATGGATCTGTTCCCTATGGATCAGTTCCCTATGGAGCTGTTCCTATGGAGCTGTTCCTATGGATCTGTTCCCTATGGAGCCGTTCCTATGGATCAGTTCCTATGGATCTGTTCCCTATGGATCAGTTCCCTATGGAGCTGTTCCTATGGAGCTGTTCCTATGGATCTGTTCCCTATGGATCA